>NW_017253372.1:994638-1013749 GCF_001642045.1 Paraphaeosphaeria sporulosa | reverse complement strand
TCTTTAATCATTACGCCAGTATAGGCCATAATCCTGGCTTAAGATTACTTAACTTTGTAACCTTAAGGGGAGCTCAAGGAAATCTAGATATAAAGATAAGTAGCGTCTTATAGTTTTTACGTCTCACTAAGTGTGTGGGCTTCATATAGTTGCGCTATAGATGTGGCGTGTTTCTAGACCTGCTATACCTTAAGTACATACATCAAGCCCACATCCACGGCTTTGACCATTGGAAAGAGGCCTATGAAAGCCTTAGGGATCGTCGTAATATCAACGCATTGACTTCTAATGAACTTCAGGCCCTCTATTAGCTCAAGCTGAGTTACGTACTAATGTCGAACACTCTCCACACCCTTTTCGCTCCGACACCAATGGTTTTTGACAAGTACAATGATATCTATGCCTTCATACTATAACTCAGCCGCCAGATACTCCGCAGCCAGATGATCCGTAGAACAACCTCGCTATTCAATCTTCCCTTCGATAACAGCGTCCAAGGAGCGCTTCTCAATATCGTTCTCCGATGCCTCCATCTTCCCATCCGACGAGAGGCTGTGCAGCTCTTCCAGCTCTGTCCAGATAACGAGGGTATAGGAAATGAATCCAATGGGAATGCTAGCTAGCATGGGTGGCTAATCGGGACATGCGCGGTAACCATTCGGATCAGACTTGGTTGGGCCAACGCGTTGAAGTTCTAAATATTCTGAGGACGCCTCAGTGTTGATTATTGCTGTATAGAAGCAGCTGTTAGCTCATATAGCCTCGGGCACAGACTTGAACGTGAACCCTCAATCGTATGGTTGCAGCGTATATCAATGCAGAAAGACTTTCCGTCTTTGGAGCTGATTCTGTTGGATCATTATTGTTATGATAGAGAGGCGTGCTGATCCCGAGCCAGTCGTCGACGTATTCCCGAAATTCCCGAGCCTTGACGCCAGATTCCCAGCTAGACTTGGACATAAAGGCGGAAGGAACAGCGTAATGAATAATAGGATTCAAGTCCAAACCCCTCCAAACGGGTCATTGCCTGCCACGTCAGTCAGTGAAACTTCAGCTGTTTTCTCCCCCATTATGGCACCTCCTGGGCCTGTCTACCCACAGGGTCCCATCACCCAGTTTCCCGCCAAAGATCTGCGACACGCTCGTCGTTTCATCACATCGCACAATACCAAAGGCGAGGGCACCTTTCTGGCGGACGACGATGGTGCTCATCACCGTGTGATGGTAAATGGTAATGCCGTAGCCAACATCATCTATAGCACCAATGCCAACCCCATCGACATGAATAACGATAAGGATTTAGTTTATGCGAGGGATAACGAGGTACGTATTTCTAATTACATTCACATATATCTATATGTGGATCAGCCGCTAACATAACCTGTGCGTGGTGTATTAGCCTGGCATCCATGTCCCTAACGGTAGTGTGGCGCGTCTAATCGACTTCGCACCAGGAGTTGAATCGCCACTCCACCGCGCCATGTCCCTCGACTATGGGGTTGTCATCGAAGGCACCTTTAAGCTCACACTTGATAGCGGTGAGAAGAGGATCATGTACCCAGGTGACATAAGTAAGTTCCGACCTAGTGGAGATTAATGTAGCAAGGGTCTCCTGCCATTCTTGGAAGTAGGTGGCATAAGCAAGGAAAGATTTTTGGGAATTAAGTAAAATGCTGGCCTAGTAGATAAGCGCTGACTAAACATAGGCGTAAACCGGGGTGCTATGCATAAATGGCGTAATTGTGATGAACAGCGAAGCGGGCGCATGCTTTTCATCCTATTAGACGTGAAGCCACTTATAGTTGGGGGCAAAGTGCTTAGTGAGGACTTGGGCGACTTGGCGGGGGAGTATGCTGGTCTAGGATAGGGGTAACGAATTAGAAAAGGGAGAATTTTGGTTATATAAGCCCACTATTATTAGTGGATGCTATAGGAAGCTCAATTTTATTGTCTATCTAGTGAGCCTACTCTTGACTAACTAGGCCTATTACTCCAACCACATGTGTATATATTCACAGGCCATTAAGTGCGCCGGATTGCTTCTGCCCTAGTCTTGAACAAGCCGCAAGTGCTTTCTACGACACGTTCGTCGTTTCATCACATCGCACAATTCCAAAGGCGAGGGCACCTTTCTGGCGGACGACGATGGTGCTCATCACCGTGTGATGGTAAATGGTAATGCCGTAGCCAACATCATCTATAGCACCAATGCCAACCCCATCGACATGAATAACGATAAGGATTTAGTTTATACGAGGGATAATGAGGTACGTATTTCTAATTACATTCACATATATCTATATGTGGATCAGCCGCTAATATAACCTATGTGTGGTGTATTAGCCTGGCATCCATGTCCCTAATGGTAGTGTGGTGCGTCTAATCGACTTCGCACTAGGAGTTGAATCGCCACTCCACTGCGCCATGTCCCTCAACTATCGGATTATCGTCAATGGCACCTTTGAGCTCACACTTGATAGCGGTGAGAAGAGGATCATGTACCTAGGTGACATAAGTAAGTTCTAACCTAGTAGAGATCAATGTAGTAAGGCTCTCCTACCATTCTTAGAAGTAGGTGGCATAAGCAAGGAAAGATTTTAGGTGGGCAATTAAGTAAAATGCTAGCCTAGTGGATAAGCGCTCACTGAAAGTAGGCGTAAACTAGGGTGCCATGCAGAAATGGCGCAATTGTGATAAATAGCGGGCGACTTGGCGGGGGAGTATGCTGGTCTAGGATAGGGGTAACGAATTAGAAAAGGGAGAATTTTGGTTATATAAGCCCACTATTATTAGTGGATGCCATAGGAAGCTCAATTTTATTGTCTATCCAGTGAGCCTACTCTTGACCGACTGGGCCCGTTGCTCCAACCACATGTGCATGCATTCACAGGCCATCAAGTGCGCCGGATTGCTTTTGCCCTGGTCTTGAACAAGCCGCAATTGCTTGATCGAGTCACTCAACGGCCTCAGCAGTTGCTCCAACTGTTGGAAGTTGAGTAATAACAGGTACTGCTTTATCTGAGATTCCTCCTGCTCTTCGATTGGGAGCTTTCCCCAGGTTAACTTTGGGCTCCCACTCGCAACCGAATTTATTCTGCTATCTGATGACGTGGGCCCTGAGGGTGAACGTGCTCTTGCGGTCATTTCGAACCCTTGTATAATACGGGCTATGAGCAGAAGATTGGTCAGAAGGGCTAGGTCTCCAGTGGCACAGGTGCAATATATGCAATCCCGGGAAGTCTGAATGGCTCGTTTGATGACGGAGAGCTGGACATCAGCCCCGTTTCCACTCCGATGGGATAGTACCAACGTGGACATGAGCTCGGTGGTAGCGCGAGAGACGCAATGGCACCCGTTGTGTTCAGAAGTCAACTCCAAGGGCTCGACAGGAGAATCGGAATTGTGTAACAGATCGTCTGGCAGGGGGTTGTCGAGCTGGCCGAGGAAGGCATCAGGAGACAGGAGACAGTTTTCTAAACCATCGTGACCATGTTGGTAGATAAGGCTGGAGAGATTGAAATTAGGTGAAGTAAAGTCGTCGGGGAAGTCCATTGCGTTTTGGTCCGGACAAGATTGTGCCTGGGCGCCTGAGGCGGTTGCCGTTCCTTCCGTGTCCTGGCGAGGCGAAGCCGAGACGGAGATGAGACTGTCTCGCGGCGATGATATTTGAGTGCGTTCTTCCGTCACGGTCGGTATCGCCGTATGTTCTGGTAAAAGGGATGCATCGACTGTGAGTGAAGAGCGCCGAGCTCCCACGCGAGGGGCGGACTTATGAGTGCGGCGGGACAAGCCGTAGACGCAGATGATCCGTTGTTTCTGGCACCGCGTGCATGATGGCTTCGTTTGACTGCAGCGCACTTTGCTCTCATTACACGCATCACAGGAGGCGCGTAGCTTGGCCGCTTTCCCGTCTGATAGCCGGACCGCTTTATCCGCCATTTTTCCTTGCGGAGGTGCTTGGGAGGTAGGATAAGAGGGCTCGCAGAGATTCTTCAAGACCTGGACCAGTGACTGTTATTTGATTTTGTTGCGGGGAGAGGTGGGGGTAGTATATAATCCAAGAGCAAGTTGTTCACTGATCAAGGATTCTTGAATCTGTCCTATTGACGCGACGCCATGGTAAAGTGCATTCGCATCTTTTCCCGGTCCTGTCAAGCTGCAGAGTGTTGGCACGTCGATTTGTATCCCTGTTAGCATTGCATCTGCCAACAGGGGCACACTTTAGTGATAAATATCTTATGTAAGGAAGGCAACGAATTCTTGCGTCCCCTATAGGATTAAGCAATTGCGGCTTGTTCAAGACCAGGGCAAAAGCAATCCGGCGCACTTGATGGCCTGTGAATGCATGCACATGTGGTTGGAGCAACGGGCCCAGTCGGTCAAGAGTAGGCTCACTGGATAGACAAAATTGAGCTTCCTATGGCATCCACTAATAATAGTGGGCTTATATGACCAAAATTCTCCTTTTTCCAATTCGTCACCCCTGTCCCAGACCAGCATACTCCCCCGCCAAGTCGCCCAAGACCTCGCTGAGCACTTTGCCCCTAACCATAAGCGGCTTCACGTCTAATAGGATGAAAAGCATGCGCCCGCTTCACTATTCATTACAATTGAGCCATTTATGCATAGCACCCTAGTTTATGCCTACATTCAGTCAGCGGTTATCCACTAGGCTAGCATTTTACTTAATTCTCCACCTAAAATCTTTCCTGCTTATGCTACCTACTTCTAAGAATGACCTTAGCCGAGTACGGAGATAAGGTGTAGACTAGACGTCCGAGGGGGTACTCATGACGGGTTCAAAACGGCAGTGATAAGGAAGATCTAGACATTTGGACCCTGGCGCCCCTAAAGCATCCAGGGTGGGATATCGGCAATGCAACAATGCCTGTTCCCGTCGGGTACCTACTGTATGTAGAAAGCTTGACAGGAGGGCAGGTGGGGCGACGAAAATACAATGGCCGAGAGGCAATTGTTGCGGCCTTCTGTCCCCGACATGCGGGTGGTGAAGAAGGGGACAGTGGGCAATGATAAGTTAGCTAGGGGACGATGCAAGCACAGCTCCTTTCTCTGCACTTTGCTCCTCATTACGACATTATCCCTGTTTTTCTTGTTCCTCTCATTCTTCCTAGTAGACTGCACAAGCACTGGATGAGTTGTGCAACGGCTGGGGGGATCCTGCTCGGGGCGGCGGGTGCCTTCATTATCGTACTGGCAGGCTACGTCCTCGGGCGCGCCGTGTACAACATCTTCTTCCACCCACTGAGGCACTTCTCGGGCCCGATGTGGACGGTTGCCTCCGACTTCTCTAAGCTTTGGATCCTACGGACCAAGCAACAGCACAGGTTGGGCATGGCGGCTCACGCACGCTACGGGCCCGTTGTGCGGGTGGCGCCCAACCTCCTAGCCGTTAGCGACGCCCGGCTCCTCCCACAAATCTACCATCGCCGGGCTGAGAAGACGGACATCTTCACCCAGGCGATTCTGGGCGACCTGGCACCGCCGCTCGAGGTGCGAGACTGGCGGGAGCATAGCACGAGACGCAAGCGGGTGGCGAGCACCTTCTTCCAGACCAACGTCCGCAAGCTGGAGAGCGACATTGACAGATGCGTGCTCGAGTGGACGGCGGCGCTGGACAGGCGCTTCGCAGACACAGGCGACAGGCTCGACTTCGCCAACTGGTCTCAGTGGTTTGCCTACGACACCATCTGCACCCTGACACTGGGGAAAGCCTTGGGCTTCGTCGCCGAGGGCTGCGATGTGGCCGGTCTGCTCAAGAACTTCCACGCCATGGCCCCTTATGCCGCACTCGTCTACGCGCTCCCGTGGCTCTGCGCACCTGTGCTGAAGAGTGCCTTTCTGAGGAAGCTCGTACTCCCTTCCAGACTGGGAGACAAGGAGGCGACGGAGAGACTCATGGCGGTACGTGATGCCCTGATCCCCGATTCCCCCACTGTCTAGTTCTCGATGCGCGGTGTACGCCCGGTGGGGGGCCCCGGGAAAGCTTTGACCCATTTGGCATGTGCGCCGGGCTTACATACTTGGCAACAGTTTCGCGATTCCCTCGTGCAGGAAAAGCGTGCCGGTCGTGCCAGGGTGGAGAAGCTTAGTAAGGAGCAGGGTGTCACGGGTGCCACGGGTGTCAACAACATCCTCGCTGCCAAACGAGAAGACGGAAGCGCCATTGAGCTCGAGGAGACGGGCCCCAACTCGTTCGTGCTCATGGTGCTGGCATCTGACACCACCGCCGCCTTCATCTGCGGCTTCGTTCAGCATGTGCTGGCCCGCCCCGGCGTGCACGCTCGCCTGCTCGCTGAGATCCAAGACTTTGAGCATCGGGGCTGCTTCTCATCGCCTGTCGCCACCTTTGACGACATCCAGCGGATGCCCTACTTCGTGGCCTGCTACCGCGAGGTGCTGCGATGCCAGCCGCCCGCGTCCATCTTGCTCTCGCGCCTCGTGGGTGACCAAGGCCTCTGGTTAAATGGGCAGTATGCACCCCCAGGCACCGAAGTTGGCGCCAATCCATACGTCGTGAACCGTGACCCCACCGTGTTTGGCGACGATGCCGAAGAGTTTCGGCCCGAACGTTGGCTCCACGGCGAGGACCAGGCCCAGGTGATGGAGCGGTACATGCTGACCTGGGGATACGGGACCCGTATCTGTCTAGGCAAGAACATTGCCATGATGGAGACATACAAGCTGCTGCTACACTTCTTCCGTCGATTCCGCCCGTCTATGGCCGACGACAAGAGTGAATGGACAGTGCAGAATTTGGGTTTATTTGTCCATCGGAAAATGTGGCTGCGCATCGAACCCCGTCACATGGAGACGGCATGAAATGAACATGTTTGTTACGAGTATGGCTCAGATCTGTAGGAACCCAACCAAATCCACACTACCCGCCGTTACAACAACATCTTGCATGTGTGAAGCCTACAAGCCCGTCGGATACCTCGAACGAACGGGCCACACACATGAAGACATGGCATTTGGGCAGCCCATTTCTGTGCCCGCCTAATCTCTTCCCGTAATTAGTTATTAGAAAGGTCGAGTGTTTATTCCAGTATGGTGGCACGGTCGAGAAACGACGCAGGATATTTCACTTCAGCTGTCATCACTTATTCTGCTGCACCTAGAATTGGTGACGTTTTTCTAAAATCTAAAGCCTAGCGGTTTGATAGTACGCCCAAATATACGTAGGTACAGAAACTACTGTAACGACTCACGACCGCTCTGACGTGCAAAGGGGCAGCCACTTGTGATACTATCTAGTAAGACGCCATCTTGTACACCGAAACAAACCTACACACTTAACAACTCTACCTGCGCATAATTTGCTATGCCTGCGTGCCCTTGGCCCCAACACCTCCGCCCACTCTCCACGGCTATCCTTCGAACAGGCCCCTCTTAGTCATCTCCTGGGCTAGCTCACCATCTGTGGGAAGGACAAGAATCATATGCCGCCGAGCACTCTCAGCCCCGACCTCGCAACTTATCAAGGTTAAACCAACGCGTAAACAGCCAATCCTGCATCTCACTTGGTAAATGTTGATATCCCACCATACAGAACGTTTGACGTACCCAAAAAGTCCTCGGCAGGAACATGTCACCCCATCGCACAAACGACGTTGTCGCTCCTGTCCAGAACCACGCCCTCGGTTGGCGCTTCCCAATCTCCCGCACTACCGCAGCCGCATATTCACTCGGGCTGGTCGTGTCTATGGCCAGAGCTTATCAGCCGCCGCTTTGCTTACTGCACTTTCGACCTCTGCCATCATCGGGTATTTCACTCACTTGGTGACCTATCCACATGAAGAGAAAACTCTGCCTCGAGTGGTTGATAGAGCGAACCGGCGGGTAGTGTTCTTCCTTGGTCGCGCTTCAAAATGTTGGTATTTACCTCCCCGGAAATGATATTGACAACGTTGACCCTGGACCACGCATTAAGTATCTTCCAGTCACCTCGACATGATTCCTTACCCCAGAGGTTTCATTTCCACGCGCAGTGTATTTCCCCAGTGATGCAATGCCGCCTTGGTCGCGTTGTAACTAGCACCGTACATATACGGTACTATACCGCCCACACTGCCGATGTTGACAATCTTCCCACGCGCTGCCACTAATAGCCGGTGGAAATGGTGCACCATGCGCATGGGCCCGAAGACGTTCACATCGAACATCTTCTTCACCTCGCGTACATCCGTGTCGATAGCCGTCATCGTGTAGCCTGATGTTTTTAGCGCCGCTGAATACCATTGATCAAAGCCACTCACATATCCCTGCATTGTTCACAAGTACGTCGAGTTGACCTTGGGTAGTCTTAGTGACCTCCTTACACAATCCCTCTATATCCTCGTCTTTCGTCACGTCCGCGGAGAAAGTAAGAATACCACATTCGATCAGGTGTGTGCTCGATTCATGGGGCAATAATGTCGTTATCACAGTGTACCCCTTCGCTTTGAATTCCAACGCGAGTGCATGGCCGATTCCGCCCTTGCCACATCTATGACGCTCCGTTAGCACCTTGTTCCGCTACCTTGCGATGATATTTACCCCGTAATCAAAACAGAAGGTGAGCGTGCTTCCATGACTACGAATATCCTGACGCCAGAGTTTGAGAGAGCTCGTTCCTCTAGCCGGCCCACGACGACGAGTCCGGATGGTGCTCCTAAACAATATATTAAAAATGTACGTTATCTCTCCTGCACCACACTTCCCGAGCGTACTCCCCCTAACTTGGCAAGGGATCAGAATACCGAAGATGGCGAGGTCTCCAGTCGGTGATGGGAGGAGATGCCCGATGTTAAGTTTCACTCGGGATTTCCGTTGCCGAGAGAGGTGCGGGAACCCATGCGCCGATCAAATAACCCTTTTCCGCACTAGCCTTAAACGTTGATACATATGTTCAAACATCCAGTTTGTAAGGCATGACTTGCGAGGATAGATTTCTTAAAGTTCAGGATACTCAGTTCACCTCGCTACACCCCGTGCCACCCGGGCAACAACAACTCCAAACATCTGGGGTTTTCACATTCTAGAAATGGCTCCAATGATCATATCGGAAAAGCCCAGCGAGGGCTCCTGGAGTCAGACGGCTTCGATGCCGCCTTCACCTGTCTCCAGGTCCAAAGAACCCCTAGCCATTTGCGGTCTTGGTGAGTCCCACTGTCCCTCGTGGATAAGGCAATGTGGTACAAGTATGCTAACGAAGATGAAATTGCCAGCGTGTCGACTACCAGGAGATTCGTCGTCACCGCGGGACTTTTGGGATCTCCTTGCCAATGGAAGATCTGGAAAAGGCGAGGTTCCCAAGTCGCGCTTCAACGTCGATGGCTTCTATCATCCAAATGGAAGCGATCGGCCTGGAAGCATGATGACCAAGGGGGGTTATTTCCTCAACGAGGATACACGCCAGTTCGAAAACAGCATGTTCGGCATCAACAACCTCGAAGCCACCTATATGGATCCCCAGCAACGGAAGTTGCTCGAAGTCGTCTTTGAATGCCTTGAAAACGCAGGCGTACCACTTGATGTCGCCTCGGGCTCCAACACAGGTTGCTACGTCGGGAATTTCACCTTTGACTATCTGGTAATGCAGAGCCGCGATGCCGACTACCTCACTCGTTATAATTCAACGGGCATGGGCACTTCCATTCTAGGGAACCGCATCAGCCACGTCTTCAACTTGAAGGGCCCAAGCCTTGTCATAGATACTGCCTGCTCGTCATCGCTATATTGCCTACACGTAGCATGTGTTGCACTTGAGAATTACGAGTGCGATGCTGCCATTGTCGCAGGCGCCAACCTCATCCAGTCTGTCGAACAGCACATTGGTACCATGAAAGCTGGGGTCCTATCCCCTACGTCAGAATGCCACACCTTCGATGCTTCTGCAGATGGTTATGGCCGAGCGGAGGGAATTGGTGCTCTTTACGTAAAGCGATTGAGCGATGCCCTCCGAGATGGAGATGCGATCCGGAGTGTGATCAAGGGATCTGCAATCAACGCGTACGTTCTTTTCGTGTCTTCATCAAGCGCCCCAAACCAACAGTAACCCACTGCAGAAACGGCAAGACGGCGGGAATTAGTCTTCCTAGTGCCGACGGCCAAGAAGCAGTAATCCGAAAAGCCATGCACAAGGCTTCGCTGAGTCCAAATGACATCACATATGTTGAATGCCACGGTACCGGCACCAAGGTTGGAGATGCCATTGAGGTAGAAGCGCTCAATCGTGTCTTTCAGCGTCCATTGGATAGACCCCTCTTCATTGGCTCAGTAAAATCCAACATTGGCCATTCAGAGGCTGCGAGTGGTATTGCAGGTGTCATCAAGTCTACTCTAGCTCTAGAGAAACGCCTTATTCCCCCTACCTACGGCCTAAAGAAGCTGAACCCCAAGTTGGAGCCCTTCAAAGATAGCATCTCTATCCCCACAGAGCTCATTTCGTGGCCCGGCGATAAAGAATGTATACGAAGAATTGGTATGTTGGAATCGCACCTCTGATCCGCCGTGAATATTGACACCGCTTAAGGCATTAACTCGTTTGGCTACGGCGGTGCTAATGCGCATGTCATTCTTGAGGAGGGTACTCATCTCCCTCGTCCCTCTCCAGAACGCCTGTTCGTGCCACAGTCATCTGTCATTCTTCCGCTTTCTGCGGCGACCATGGCCTCCCTTGAGGCGCGTGCCAGCGATCTTGCTAGGCATGAATTTGGGGACACAACCATTTTGGACCTGGCTTACACGCTCGGGTCTCGACGCACGAATTTCCGAACGCGCGGTTTCTTGGTTGCAAAGACGGCAATGAATCTCAACGACGTATTCACCTCACAAATGTTGACGACAGGGGTGGCACCATCGCAGAGTGTACCCCCACCCTTAGCTTTTGTCTTCACTGGGCAAGGATCACAGTGGCCGGGCATGTGCAAAGAGCTATTCGAAATTCCAGCCTTCCGTAACGCCATAGCAGAAATGGACTCGACGTTGAAAACAATCCCGCACGTTCCGACATGGTCGCTACGTGAAGCCATTCTGGACACGGAGAACCCGGATCTGATTCACACTCCCCAACGGTCCCAGCCTTGCTGTACCGCAATCCAAGTAGCGCTGGTGCAGCTACTGGCATCGTGGAACGTGGTACCAGATACGGCAGTCGGACATTCCTCAGGCGAGATCGCCGCCGCCTTTGCAGCAGGTCACATTACGGCAGCTGAAGCCATCGTTATAGCTTACTATCGCGGCTTTTGCGTCTCCAAGAGCGTTCAGGAAGGAGCGATGATGGCTGTCGGGCTCTCCGAAGAAGCAGTCAACGATAAAATTACAGAAAACGGGCTCCAGGAGAAGGTCCGAGTTGCCTGTGTCAACTCGCCTGACGGTGTAACCGTCTCTGGCGATTGCGAGGCCATTGACAAACTCTTAACTACGCTGGAAAAGGATGGAACCTTCGCCAGGAAACTGAAGACGGGTGGACAGGCATACCATTCCCACCACATGCTGCCCCTGGGCGAAGAATACGAAAGCCTCCTGGACCGAGTTCTACCAACCCTTGTACCTTCCTATAGGATGGCCCAGAACGTAATGGTCCTATCTTCGGTAACGGCAGAGCACAAATTGTCGGGCTTCAATAGCCGCTACTGGCGCAGTAACCTTGACCGCCAAGTACGGTTCAAGCAAGCCATTCAAGCCCTTCACGCGCACGCACACCACACATTTGTCGAACTGGGTCCTCATTCCTCCCTTGAGCTTCCTGTCAAGCAGACGCTCGCCGACTTGGCCGTGTCAGGAGACCAGGTCCGGTATTTTGCACCCGTCAAACGTAACGGAGAGGCTCTATCCAGCGCACTAGGGCTGGCAGGAAATCTATGGCTCATTGGCTACGCCATCGACTGGACGCTAGTCAATGGACTGCGTGGCTTGACAAAGTCGGTTGCGTCTTCGTTCAGCGTTGTTACTGATCTTCCACGCTACCGGTTCAGGTACGATGAAGTTCTCTGGAACGAAGGCCGTGCCAGCCTCGAGTATCGCCAGCGCAAGCATCCTCGTCATGAGTTACTCGGTTCGCTCATCCCCGGTGGGAACGGAGACGACCTTGTATTTCGAAACTTTTTGCGAGTGGATGACATTGCCTGGCTCAAGGATCATAAGCTGGAGGACACAATCGTCTTTCCTGGCGCTGGCTATCTTTGTACCGCCATGGAAGCCGTCATGCAGGCTGCCGATATAACATTGTCGGGGAAACCGTCTTTCTGCTTCTCCAATGTCCATATTTTGAAGGCACTTGTTTTGTCCGAAGATGCGGCGGCTAAAACCGAGATGTTCACCTCGCTTCGTAAATCAGCCATTACAAACGCGACGACCTCATCCCTCTGGTGGGATTTCAGCATCTCCACTTACCACAATGATACTTCGATAGCGCATGCGAAGGGTAGCATATGTATTTCAACGGGCGACACGTTCATGGAGCCCAAGTACGAAGCTCCAAATGCTTGCCTTGAGCCAACGGCAAAACGCACTTGGTATGACCGCTTTCTCAGAAGTGGTTTGAACTATGGGCCGGCTTTCCAGCCTGTTTCAGAGTTTTTGACGCCAAGCATGAAGGATGCTTCATCTAGCGGTGCAAAATTGCAACTGCGGACGACCTATGGCGACGAGCTGGCCGTCTATCCTGTCCACCCAACAACGCTCGACGCGATGCTGCAAACGGCCATTGTGGCGACGACAAAGGGCCTTCCAGCAAACCTAAATGCCAAAGTTCCCACTCGATTCGGATCCATCGTGCTGAACACAACCGCAGACGGGCCATGCCAGATCAACGCACATGCCCGAGTTACTGGTTTTGGCTCCGCTGAAATCGGCTGCGAGATTATGAACCCGGCTGGTGGCATAGCGGTTCAATTAAACGAAGTGCGCCTTAGCCCTTATGCAACCGGTGCACAAGAGAATACGGCTGGAGAGCGCCATCCTATGCTACGAGTTCTCTGGAAACCAGACCTGTATGGGCTTGGCTTGATGAACGTACAGGACGCGCAGGTCCACATGGATAACTTCGTTGCAGAAGCAGATTCACCGCTGGAAGACGATAGCATCATACGTCTCGGTGCCATGCTTGATCTAGCCGTCCACAAAAACCCGAGAGTGCGCATCCTGGAGCTAGGCAATGATATTCATGATATCAGTCTGGCCGTGCTCGACCTCCTCGCATCCAAGAGTGAGTTCAAGCGTTTTTCAAGCTATACGACGGCCTCGTTCAGCGATGATGGCAGTCTCCGTGGAAACCTCGTCGATTTGGAGATAGGCGAACGCTCAGAGCCGGGAGCTTTGGAGGGTCAGGAGTATCAGGTCATCTTGATACCCGTTGCAGGGCCTTGGTTAGCACATTATATGGACAAGATTCGGGATTTGCTCACAGAGGATGGAACTGTTCTCGCGCTATGTCCCGGTTCGACCTCCGAAGCCTTCACCTCCAGCAGTCTACCCTCGATTGCATACCACATTCATGAAGGGGCGTCATCAGTTGTCGTCGCTAGAAAGCCAGTCGCTCAGTCAAACACCTTTGCGCCACACAACCATAGGATTTTGATTGTAGACCGAGAAGAACAATCCAAGTTGGGCTCGGCCCTGGAAGCCACACTAAAGAGCAACGGAAGCACCCAGGTGCACCACGTGCTACTGTACGAACTCGGCCAAAAGGACATATCTGCAGGAGACATCGTTTTCAACCTCGCGGAGATTCGGAAGCCTTTGCTCTCCACCATAACGGACGAAGACATGGGCCGAGTCAAGCTTATGACGGATAATGCGCACTCGATTGTATGGGTCACCAAAGGCAACATCACCGAGGGTGGGCTGCCTGACATGGCGCTTGTTTCTGGCCTGGCACGGGCTCTCGTTCTCGAGCAACCGTCTTTGAAAATTTACACCTACGATCTCGACACCTGCGAGTCTGACGTCGACGTCACCGCCCAGCGCCTCCTGTCTCTTTTGAATCAAGCAAGCCGCTCCCCTGATTTTGAGTTCGCTCAGCGCCGCAACGTCATCCACGTTAGCCGCTTCGCCCCGGACGAGGGACTCAATGCCGAGTTTCGGTCCAAACAGGGCCTCCACACTACGCAAATGGCTCTGAAGAATGCAGGCAATGTGCGTTTGGACATCAAGAATGTGGGTCAGTTTGATACGTTGTACTACAAACAACAGGAAGACAGCCGGTCGCTATCACCCAGCCATGTGCTACTCCAGGTTACGTCTGCGGGACTGAATGCAAAGGACTTTTACCTTTTCGGTGGCAAGGTTGAAGTGCCCAATGCCACATCTTCCAATGAATACACCGGCATTGTCGTTGATGTCGGTGCCGAAGTGACTGGATTCGCACATGGAGACCGTGTGGTAGTAATGGCGCCCTCGCACTTCCAGACGTACCAATCCGTTCCGCACTGGGCTTGCCATAAGCTGGAAGAGACAGATGACTTGGATGTATGCGCAACACTGCCTGTCGTCTATTCGACGGCCATTTACGCACTCGAATATCGTGCCCGCCTGCAGAGAGGAGAGACTGTCCTCATCCATTGCGGTGCCGGTGGCGTTGGCATGGCAGCTATCCAGGTTGCACAACAAGCTGGAGCCGAGGTATTCACGACGGTATCGACCAAGGAAAAGGAAGATTACCTAGTGCAAACCTTCGGCATCAAGCCGTCTAACATCTTCAGTTCCCGCGGTACTTCATTCCTCGAAGGCGTCCTCAGCGCAACAAACAACCGCGGCGTGGACGTCGTTCTCAACTCGCTCACGGGAGACCAGCTTCATGCGGCATGGCGATGCACGGCTGTGGGCGGTCGCTTCGTCGAGATCGGCAAGCTGGATCTCGCCACAGCCGGTCGCCTTGAAATGGACCAGTTCCTGAAGAATACAACCTTCACTGCCTTCGACCTGGCACATCTGTACAATTCCGACAGTGAGGCCCTGAGTTCCGCTTGGACCGAGTTACTTCGACGTACCATGGAGTTCTATCGCAGTGGTAAGATGGCTGAATTCAATACGCTCAAGGTATTCGACATCGAGGATGCAACACAGGCCTTCCGCTTCTTCTCATCGCGCACGCGCATGGGCAAGGTGGCTATCAATATGCAAAATCCCCAGTCCAAGCTTCCTGTACAACGATTGAAGCACGAGACGCAGTTTGATAGCAATAAGAGCTATATCATGGTGGGATGCTTGGGTGGGCTGGGTCGCACGCTGACACGGTGGATGTTGCAACGCGGAGCCAGGAAGTTTGCCTTTCTTGGTCGATCCGGTCTGGACAAGCCCGCCGCGCGCAAGCTCGTTCGAGATGTCGAGGTTGCCGGAGGAGAGTGCGTCGTCATCAGGGGCGATGTCTGCAAGGAAGAAGACGTAGCGGCCCTTGTGAATGAGACGATGGGGGATATTGGCGGCGTGGTGCAGGCGGCCATGGGATTAAATGAAGCCCTCTTCACTTCCATGCCAAATGCATACTGGCACACCGGAATCGACCCCAAGGTCCAGGGGACATGGCATCTGCACCGCTGCTTGCGCGCATCTGGGCGTGACAAGAACCTCGACTTCTTTCTCCTGACATCTTCGGTTTCGGGAAGCGTAGGAACGGCAACCGAATCAAATTATTGCGCCGGCAACTACTTCCTAGACCTGTTTGCACGTTATCGGCGCGCTCAAGGCCTACCTGCCATGTCGGTCGGTCTGGGTATGATCTCGGGGGCTGGATACCTGCACGAGAATCCAGAGATCGAGGCTTTGCTGCTCCGCAAAGGCATCCAGGCCATTGACGAGGACGAACTGTTGCAAATCCTCGACATTGCTTTGAGCAACAATACGTTGGATGGTATCCACCACCCACATGACAAGGGCGCTGAGCGGCATATCCTCACCGGCCTCGAGCCCATCGGCCTAAAAGAGCTTCGGAAAAAGGGCTTCGAAGGCACAAACCCAACGCTGGATGACCCACGCGCAAGCCTACTGTCCAGCGCACTCGACGGCCAGGACGACGTGCTACGCCAGGCACACGCCGGCGACCTCCCTGCACCCATCACCGAGGCCTTGGAAGCCGGGCAGTCGCTAGCCGACGCGCTGCTCAACTTCATCCGCCGCCGCTTCGGTAACCTCACTCTCCTCAAGTACGACTCGGTCGATGTGCGCTGCCCGTTTGCAAACTATGGTATGGATAGCATGATTGCGGCTGAGTTCCGCACTTGGTTCTATCAGAGTCTAAGCGTCGATGTGCCGTTCCTGATGTTATTGGACAAGACGACGACCTTGGAGGCGCTGCGCGATTTGGTGCTTGTGCAGATGGAAAAATCATCTCAGTGATAACGTACCTGGCAAGCGAGAGCGCCGGGCAAGCGAACGCGCCACCCTACTATCCTTTTGCCCCTTTGCAGCGATCTATCTCAACAACACAATGAGATAACAGAATATAATTACTATGATAGTTTAAGCAACATCTCTAGTATCGTTCTTACATGTTCGTGAGTTATGGCCAGCCAGCCTGCAGCGGCTACAGCGCGCTGAAGCCTGCTGCCTTGCCCCTAATCGCGCCCCACCGAACATCAACTTTTTCAGCTCAGCGAAAGGTCGATTTCCATCGGTTTTTCGTTTAAACACGACTCAAATGCCTTCTTGAATCCGTTTCCCAACGTCCTCTCTCCACTGCAGGCGTTGTGGCAGGCGCGCTGCCTTATTTTGTCTTTCAGCTCTTCGCTGAGCTGAAATCTTTTCAAAATGGCCCGTGCGCCACTCAGATTTTCACGTTCGGTCGAAGGCCACAACCACTGCTAAGACAAGGAGACAGCCTTGCCACTCCTTGTTCTTGCAAGATATGGGCATCTGCCTGGCCTTAATACAAAGGCTCTCCATGCGCAGAGCCACGGCACTATTTGACAGAGCACCGGCTCTCAACACGTAAAGAAGGCTGCCAGCAACGCCTTACAACACACAACTCTGGGGATAAGGAAGAAGGACAGGCCTGGCTCCGCCTTCCTACTACACCTATCTCCTCAGACACAAAGGCTCTTCTCGCGTAGAGCCACGGCTCCGATTCGACAGAGCACCGGCTCTTTACACCTACCTATTTTCCCTACTCTCTCTTATGGCGCTCAACCGCCTCTGAACACACACAAGGGAACCACCCTAATGCATCTGCACTGCTCAGTCTCCCCAACTGGAAGGGGAGCTGTAGTTCTAAAATGGTAGCAATACCCGCGCAGGCAAGAAATACTTTCTAAGGTAGTGTGTTAGCACTGTAATTCCATAGCTTAGCACGTCGTATATGCCCTTCGGGAGGCGAGATGGTAGACTTAATCCCCATCAACCAGACGTAAAATGAATACCAATTAACCAACTAATCCTCTTGCTCCTTCACCGACTGACGTACGCGAGCCTTCCTAACCTTGCTTGATGACCAGAAGACCGCCCCACCATGGTACTCTTGACGCTGTTGGAGATCAAGAGGTTTGACGTTCTTCTTGTGCTTCGTTTTGATGGCGAGAGCTTCTCTTAATCCAGCATTCTCGTGGTGGAGTAGCTGAACTTTAGCTGAAATATGGTGGAGTGAGCGCCTAAGCTTCTGTGCGTCTTTCCTGCTCTGTTTCTCTGTAGCTCGTACAAGGCGACCGAGTTCACGCCAGTTATCTCCACCAATTACTGACTTAGAGCTCTCTCGTGACCCTTGGTTATCATCCTGGGTGGTTTTCTTGAATCTTCTGAGGATCACCTCTGGGTCGAATAGTGATATACCAGTGGTCTCAAAAGACTTAAGGATCGTCTCTTCTTCGAAGGAGCTCGTCCAGGCCTTCCAGAAGAGAGGGAAGAAGTCGCCTTTCTTGATCGGGACCAGGCCTTGGCTCTTTTGGAGGTGGGTCGTGAGCTTCGAGAGCTTAGGCTTCTTGTCAGAGCACCAGATCTGCTGTGTGTCGTAGTGTCTTGCGGGCTTTTGTCTTGACGCCTGAGAGTGTAGGCACAGCGGCATGTCTGGTTGGGGGTAATGGATGCTGAGCTTCTAGGTTGGCTAATCTGTCTGCTGCCACATTTCCTTCAATGCCTAGGTGCCTCGGGGCCCATTTGATAGAGACGTCGTGAGTCTCCACAGCGCCATGGCACTCCAGGAAGGCCCATTGTGAGATAGGGGGTGCATCGCCCCATTAATCTATAGTCTATATCTGTGTCTTCTTAGGGCACTCCCTAGCTATATGTCCATGGGCGCTATATGTAAAGTAGAGTCCTTTCTATTAGTATTAATCCTTCTTCTACTCTAATAGAGTCGCGTGCGATAATATATTAATCTCTATTACGTCTAGGTTGAGCTACTATCTTGGAGTCGTGACCTTGTAGGTATAGTTCAATTAGTGGGTTGGGTGGGTAGGCAGGTATTAGAGGTTGTTATTATATTAGGTGATTAGGTTGGCGTATTTATTAATATTAGATGGGATTTTGGCTCCTACTATTACGCGTTAGAGGTTATTAAATAGTAAGTGGTATAAGGCATTAATCTACACTTCCTTATTTAAATTAGTATCTACTATAAGGCGTTAAAATTTAGTAAAGTGGCTAAGGAAAGGGCGCTTTCCTTATTTAAGGTTATCTAGCTTACTCTAGGTAGATAGTGTTCTATTTGGATTGTCATATATAGCGTGGAGGAAGGTAATTAGCTTCTCTATAGTAGCTATGTGTCAGATATAAGGGCGTGTACTAAGTATTTCACTATTATTAGATAAGGGCCTACGAAGTTACCTTGGTACGGACAGTACTCCGGGCAGGAGGTAGTAGGGATAGCTGGCCATCCGCCCTTGCTGGACACCCAGCCCCAAAGCAAGGGATAGTTGATAGGAACCTAATAAAAGCTGGCAGAACACACGTATATGATAACAATTAATCAATTCATCTCATCTCTAGATCACCAACATCCATTAAATCACTATGTGAATCTAATAATTAAGAGTCTCACTACCTCAACCGATATACTAATTAACTATAACGGCCCAATTAACCCCTTAGTGTGTAGAGATAACGCTCCACAACTATAATAACTTTATAGGATGGTATATATAGCTGTAGGTACGCTGCATTGCATATAACCTATAGGATA
>NW_017253372.1:988271-994628 GCF_001642045.1 Paraphaeosphaeria sporulosa | reverse complement strand
GCCCCGAAGCAAGGGATAGTTAATAGGAACTTAATAAAAGCTGGTAGAATACACGTATATAATAATAATCAATTAATTCATCTCATCTCTAGATCACCGACATCTATTAAATCACTATATAAATCTAATAATTAAGAGTCTTACTACCTCAACCAATATACTAATTAACCATGACGGCCCAATTAACCCCTTAGTGCGTAGAGATAACGCTCTATAATTATAACGACTTTATAGGATAGTATATATAGCTGTAGGCACGCTACGTTATATATAACCTATAGGATAAGGTTAACCCTAATTTAGTAACTCCACTAATTATGTAACTAGTAGCTATCTAAGCACTAGTTATTATAAACTACGCCCTAGTAGCCAATATTAAGATACTAGTGCAATAGTCTAAGCTATTAATAGCTAGATAGAAGGCATTTAAGGAGGACCTTAAGTACTATAAGATCTATTATAAATAGTATAAGAGTAATTAATATAAATATAAGAAGGAGTAGATAAGCATCTAGTATATTATTATATTTATCTATTTAATAGTAGTAAAACACCTCTAGCGTATATACTACCTACCTAATTAGCCACTCTACTAATGGGTTATAAGTCTTAAGCTCACTATCAGCGTTAATAAGTAATTTAAATAAGAGCACGCTAGAGATAGATATCTTATAGCTCTAAAAGTAATAAGAAGTATTAATTAATAGGAAACCTAGCTTACTAAATATAATTAGGTAGCTATAGAAGTGGAGACCTATAGGGTTACTAAAGTAATATAACTAAATATAATTATAAAGGACTTTCTAGTAGCTATTAATAAAGTGGCACCTATATAGGCTATGGCCTTCTAAGACTATAGTAGATACGCCGCTAGCATAACTAGAAAGGAGATAATAAAATGTGTCAGATGTTACGTCTTAATGGATGTCCTAATGATTCGGGGGGTTGAATTGATGTATTAGGTTATTCTGCCTATCTACCGGGTTCCCTTGGCAGGTTCTGTGTGTTCTCGGTTAATCCCCGGCCTTTTTCGGGCTACCCCTAATCCTCCAAACTTGATATGCTTTTTATCTGACACACCCCCTCAGCTTGGAGCCGTTCGAGCCATGGCTAAGGTTATTAGACGAGGGTGAGGTTATCAAGCTAGTCTTGAATCTCCTCTAAAGGTGCTTCATTGGCTACCTTTCAATCCCTTACCTCCACCAGTCCCAGTTGGTTCAGGAAGTTCTACCACTAATTTACTAGGAGTGCTTTGGTTAAGCCGTCTACAATTATCTCTACAGATTTAGTGTATTCCACCTTTATCCTTCCCCTAGTTACTTCCTGTTGGAGCCAGTAGTTATGTATATTGACGTGTTGAAGCTTCGTATACAGCTTCGAGATCTCCTGCGTTACCAGCCGAATAGTTTGCTGGTTGTCATATTGGATTATAATAGTAGGGCTGGGTAGCTTAACTTTCAGTTCCTCTATCAATCTTGATGTGAAGATGGCTTCCTTTGCGACTTGCGCTAGAGCAAGGAGTTCGGCTTCTATGGTTGACGTAGTGATAGTGTCTTATTTACTTGCACGCCATGCAATGAGGCCGTTAAACAGCTTGATAGCGTAGCCTTATGAGCTCTTACGGTCTAGAGTGTTGTCCGTAAATGAGGCATCACTTGCTACCTATAAGGATTTGCCTCCTCCAAGTTAAAGTGTCTTCCACTTTATTTCGTTGAGGTATAGCAGGGCTCGGTCAGCTGTATGATGATGTTCTGGACCTGGATTTGACAAGAATCTCGCCAGCCTTAAGGTTGCGAATACAATATCTAGTCGGGTACTAACAGCTGCGTATAGGAGTGATCCGATCTTACGTTGGTATTTGTTAATCTCTGTAAGCGAAGCCAGCCCTTCTCTCGGCTTAAGCTCCCCTATGCCCATTAGGGTGTCATGTCGGATTGTTTAGTCATCAACCAGCCGACTGATTTTATCACAGTATGCGGCCTAGGAGAGTTAAATAAGTCGGTTCTACTAATCTCTAATCACTTTAATTCCTAGGAACCATAGTAGGTCTTCTCTGCCTATTATTAAGTATTTCTTCCTAAGTTGTTCTACGACTTACTAAGCTTAACCGGCTTTGTCTCAGTGGTGCGTAATGATGATGTCGTCTACATAGAAGAAGATAATGATACCATCCTTAATCATGCAGTATGGCTCATGGGGCACAGTCTAGAAACCAAACTTAATAAGCGTAGCTGTGAACTCTTTCTACCAAAGAAGTGGTGAGATTTGCAGTCCGTAGAGTGCCTTCTGGACTTTAAGGACAGTACCTAGTTTTTAATATCTAGGCGGCATGCGCATGTAGACTTCTTAATCTAGTAATACGTGTATAAACGCGTTGGTAATATTATATTATATAAGTTCGAGGTCATATTTGGCAGTAATTACCATAAGTAAGTGGAAGGATCTTCCAGCCAGTATTACTACGTAGGTGTCCTGGGAGGTTATATTACATTATTGGTCTCCTCTAACTACCAGTCGCGCTTTACACTTAATAAACTGGTGATGTTTATTAAACTTATACATATACACCCACATACAGTCTAGGATTTATTGGCCTATTGCCTTTACTATCTTGTACGGTACTTCCATCTAGGATTGGGTAATTCTATAACTATCTAGATGCGATTACTGCGCTTCCCGGAATAATTCTCCTATTAGATGTTGGTTAAGGTCCGTTTTACAAGTGGGTGGCGGAGGTAACTATGATTAGTAAATCTTAACGCCCTTCACTAGTAGTCTTTTCATCTAGGCTTTATTGATCGTGTTCCTATTGTGTTTTCCGACCCTTCCTACTTCCGTTCCTGCCATGAAAGCTACTGCCTAGGGGACTATCTTAGATGAAGTGATCTCGGGTAGGTTTATATTTTCCCCTATTATCAGCTGTGCTAGCAGAGCTGCAGGTAATGGAGTTAAAGGTGGTGTTGGGTAGTAATCTCTAATCTTCCTTCCTTAATAGTAGCCTAGTGGGTCTACTTCGTCCTCTATAGGTGATTCGTTTTCTGCGACATCGTCTTCGTAGAATAATTCGGTTTCTGGTTGGTACACTGGTGGTGGTAGCTTAATTATCTTAATATGTGTAGCTATCTCGGCCAGCGTATTATGCATAACGTTGTCCATTAGATCCTCTATCTTCCTGTCGAAGATTATGTTTTTATTAAATACGACGTCTTGCGTGCTAATGACCTTGGCCAGCATTGGTATCCATATTCGGTAAATGTTTAATGACCGGTATCCGATAAGGTATCCGATCCATGCTTTAGGGTCGAGTCGTTGTAGTCTCAATTTTCCACGGTGGGTATTATCTATTATAGCGAATGCTTTGCATCCGTACGCCTTTAGGTAGGCTAAGTTTAGTTTCTTAATAGACGTAACGATCCTATTGGCGAGTGATACTCGTGTGAAGAATATCTCGTATGGTGTTTTCTAGTTATTCGTGTAGTTTAGCGTTCGATTGTATAGATACACTCCAGCTCTTGTGATTTTAGGCTAGAGTTCCCATGGAAGGTTTACGTCCAGACGCATTACACGAGATTTTTCTTTGTTTATGCCCCCTGAGTGTTCAGCGCCGCCGTTTTAAGCTTGCATATCTAGTGCTGAAGGCTTAATAATTATACCTAGGCTTTTCAGCCACCGCTTGACTTTGGGTTTAACTGTGGTGATCTCATTATCCATTTTAATAACTTTTAGAGTGATGTCATATTAGTTCTTAAGAAATCTAAAGAAGATTATTAGTGTCTTAATAATTAACCTTACCGTTCAGTTATCCATAAAGTAGAAGTCCTATTAGAGACTGGAATATCTATCTATAACGAGCATCTGGCTCTTCTCTTTATTGAATGATGGTGATTCATAGGTGTGGAAATTAATAGATAGCCTTTCTGCGGGTCCTTACTCATTGATCCTAGGTGCGCGGCTTATCTACCTTCACATCTTTACTCTTCCATATAAGTTGCACTCTACTATTGTGATTCCCTTAACGCGCACCCCCTTAGCTCGCTACACTAGGTGCTTAATTGCGGCGGGTCCTGGATGACTGAGCCTTTTATGCCATAGGAGGGCCGATGCTCTTTAAGGTCGTCATTACATTTAAGAATTATAGGAATGCGTATAGTGCACTGCATGGTGTATAGGTTAGTGTTCCAATACTTATTATCCATAAATTTCGGTGAGCTCTCCAATGGTTGTTCCATTTAGTCGCTTTAGGGCAGTGGGCTCTAATTAGGTATCCCACTAGAATCCCTTCTGCCTTAGTACTTGGAAGGAGACTAGGTTATATAGCATGTCTGGGCATATTGCTACGTTATGTAGTACTAGTCTTTCAGCTCCCTATTTATGTTTTAGGTTTAAGATAACAGTTCTATATCCCTTTACCTAGATTTGAGTGTTGCCTGCCCATATAAAGTCGCCTTGTGTAGGTGGCCGATAGTTCTGAATCCGGTCGGGGTCGTTTATGATGTGGCACGTTGAGCCCGAGTCAAGGATAAAAGAACGCCAAAGAGGATAGTTAAATCGGTCCATAGTAAAGGTTGTAGAATAGGCAGCTTACACCTTTAAAATCTGTCTTCCATTTAGTCACTAATCTGTGATCTCTGGAGTTGGGGTATAGGAATTCTTAAAGGATAGAGTCTTGGTTCTGGGTCTGCTTTGAGCTCTTAGTAGACTTTAAAAATTAGCATCATACTCTTGTTTTAGAGCAACGTATTTAGCTGTTCTTAGGTTTAGCTCCTACCATTCTAGTGCTTTATCCGGGTAGAGATAGAAGCATTCCCTAATAGGGTGTCTTATATCGCAAGCCGGGCACTTGGCGGTTTTATTGGTGCCTACTCTAGCAGGTTTACCACGATTAGCGTCCGCTTTGGCGGAGTTACCACTACCTCATTAAGGGTTTGAAAAGCTTAAAGGTATATAATCGTCATCCTTCACAGCTATACGTTAATGTTGGGGTCTACCCCGTTTTATACCCTAAGAGTTTCCCATTTCTACATGTTGGGGATCCCCTTGCATGCTCTGGGCAGCTTGGCTGCTTTTAGCGAGATAAGATGAGTCTTCCATTATAAACACTGCCTTTTGGCTTCTATTTCGCGTTATCGGATGATTTAGCATTATATATTCTCGGAAACATCCTATCATGTCCTTTTGGTCCATGCCGGGTAGGTCCTTTCCATTTAATTAGAAGGTTACAGCCCATACTAGAGCTATCTTGTTTACTACTAACATAAAGTCTATAGCCATAGGGTTGAATTGTGTAGTATCGGACACGTTTAGTGTCTCGGCCTCTGTTACGGCATAATCATATTTGGTAAGCCATGTGTCCTAGTTGTTCACTATGCGTAGAGGCTTTAACGAGCTATGGTATTACTATCACGCTTACTCTTATTCGAACTTAGAGGTAACTCCTACTTTTGCTTTTAGCTTTATGATCCATTCTTTAATAGTAGTATCTAGGAGATAGTAAGTACGTTATAGATGCGGTGCTACTAATGACTAAATAAATACTATAATCTGCTATAAACTTACGACTTTAGTCTTATACTTTGTGTACTACATCTTATATTTCTCCATCTAGAGTTTATAGAGGTCCAAATCCTCTTTGTAGCTCTTTAGTCCAGTGGACGAAAGTTCGGATGGTCTTAATAGTAAGACGCCGTCTGGAAGGGTTGTGGCTGGCGTATAGTCTGCCGTCTCGGGTAGCTTGGGCTTAAATGGCTCCGTGAGTGGGGTGATCACTAAATCGGGGTTAACTTGCGCCCATATATTGTATGCGACGTAGCGGGCTTGTAGTTAGTTAAGCCAGCTGTGGTATTCGGTGTCATCGCGAAGAATAATCGTTCCGTCGGTTCAATTTGGGGTTTGGGTTGCCATTCTCGCTCTTATTAAGGCAGTGAGACTCTTAATTGTTAGATATCACGTCTTAATGGATGTCCTGATGATTCGGGGGATTGAATTAATATATTGGGTTGTTCTGCCTATCTACTAGGTTCCCTCGGCAGGTTCTATGTGTTCTTGGTTAATCCCTAGCCTTTTTCGGGCTACCCCTAATCCTCCGAACTTAATATGCTTTTTATCTGACAAAATGGTTCTAAGAGCATATGATGGTAAACCACCCTAGTGTGAAGAGTAAGTATAAAGTGGCCTTTATAATTAATAGAGTCTTTCTTACTAATAGTGGTGAAACCACTTAGGGTAATAATAGGAATGCCTCTTATGCTAAATATGCGCCATCCAAGGGACGTCCCTTAAAATGAAAGAGAGCGTATCCATATAGGACCTCTTAGCTATTATATGATGAGCCTTTAAACACTATAGGCCTATACCTAG
>NW_017253372.1:986893-988151 GCF_001642045.1 Paraphaeosphaeria sporulosa | reverse complement strand
TTAAGGGTGTTCAAGATGTTAAATCCAGAAGGGTAGCTAGTCCTAAAGGTTAGGTTGGTTCTCGGGCAAGACAACTAAGGGAAGGAAGGGGTTTGTTAAGACAATAATATTAGAGGAGGATATAACGAGTTAATAATATAGCCTAAGTGTAATCTAAATAATAGATTACTAAATAGGTTAAACACGAGTATAAGGGTTCATACTCAAGTTTCTATATACTAGTCTACTCGGCTACTTAGGGCTCCTGAGCAGCTAAGCAGGTCACGTAACTCGTCTTGGCTACTCGGCTACTCAGGGCTCCTAAGCAGCTAAGCAAGTCACGTGACTACTATCTAAGTGGCTTGGCTGCTCTTTATCTCGTCGCAACCCTACCACTGCATCCTCGCACCTTTATAAGCACCCCACCTCACCCTTCTATCTTCCGGTTCTTAACAATAACTTAGTAATCCTTAACTTAGGCATAACTATTACGAACCGGGAGGTAAAAGGGTGGAACGGGCGCTTATAAAGGTACGAGGATATAGTGGTAGGGTTACGACGAGATAAAAAGCCGCCAAGCCACGTAGATAGTAGTCACGTGACCTACTTAGCTACTTAGGAGCCCTAAGTAGCCGAGTAGATAAGTATATAGGAACTCGAGTATAAGCTCTTATACTTATATTTAACCTATTTATTAATCTATTATTTGGATTATACTTAGGCCATATTATTAATTCGTTACATCCCTCCAATACTATCGTCTTAATAAAACCCCTTCCCTTCCCTTAGTTGTCTTGCCTAAGAACCAACCCTAACCCTTTAGGACTAGCTACCCTTCTGGATTTAATAGGCAGCTATCACTAGTATAGAGATATGGCATAAATAATTAGGCTATCTAGGACCCAGCACGCTTAAGCACCTAGTATAGTAAGCTAAGGGGGTACATATTAAGGGCGTACCTATAGTTAAATATGACGCCTATAGTAGAGTAAAGTCGAAACGGCGCATTAGGTAAGAAGCTAGGCCAAATAGTAAAGGACCTAGAGAGCGTATTATAATCGACTTCTATAACTATAAGGCATAAAGCTTTAATAAGGAGCGTAGCTAAATACTCGCCACTAATTAATACTTAGGCCACATATAGGACTTCTACTTTAAGAATAATTGGCCTACTAGATTAATTATTAAAGTTTTAAATGACCTTATACTACTACTAGTAGTATAGTTTAGCCTAACTATTAAAGTTATTAAATTAGATAAAAAGATCTTTATAGTTAAG
>NW_017253372.1:981937-984714 GCF_001642045.1 Paraphaeosphaeria sporulosa | reverse complement strand
CTGGTCATATAGGAAGTATTAAAACTCTAGACTAAGCTTTAATATGTGGATATCCACACCCACTGGCTGAGACAAGAGGTCGCTACTAGAACGATCACTATTAAGTATATTAGATTGGACGAGATAATTACCAATAGACTTATAAAGGTACTACTAGCTAATAAATGGCAAGGCCTACTTAATTAACTAGGCCTAGTTGACGTAACAAGCGTAGAGGTGACAAGAACTATACCACTTAATGAGATACAGGACTACCTTCACTGAGTACTCTAATGATTAATCGCCCAATCAATCAGCTCAGGGAGCGATATCGCACTGAGCTAAGGGGGTGTGTTAGATATGAGGGCTTGTACTAAGTATCTTGGTGTTGTACTATGATTGATAGTACAATATATTAGATGGCTGGGGCAGAGGCCGGAGGCAGGATATCGAGACTTGACCGAAAACGGCTAGTATAGATTATCTGCCAAGACCCACACACGAAAGGGCGCCCTAGATAGAACCTCGGCCAACACACTAGAACAATCAACCCATCTCATCTCCAGATCACCGATATTCATCAAATCACTGTGTGAATCTGACAATGGAACGTACGGCGCAAAATTCGACGAATGCTCTATGCGGAGCGTGCCTGCCTATCTCCCCCAGAACGCTATACGTACGTAATTTTGTATGCGGGCCGCATGTACGTACAGGGGTACCATACCTACCGCATTACCGTAGGCTAGCCGCCCTAATTATATGGATTATACGTATATTGTGGATATAGTGGATGTGTTGCATAGGGGTATAAGGTGGAATGAGACGTAGATGTCGTTCTCGAAGAAGCTGTGGATGAGATTGTTAAAGAGAATGTTGGTTTGATTATTCAATTGACTTTCGAAGAGGTTCACGGGATGCTAACGAGAGTGTTGAAGAGAATTTCCAATATCTGAGGGACAACCAGGATGTTAGGGTGAGTGTTCATGAGAGTGTCGAGGAAAGTCTCGAGGAGGGTATGAAAGAGAGGGTGTCAAGAGTGTCATAGATGATGGAGTCGACAGTGGAGTGAATGGCCGCAGAGATGATGGTGGTAGAGGAGGATCCATCGGACGTTGAAGTGAGCGTATTGGAGGCTGTGGCAGATGATGACCGAACAGAGAATGTTGAACTTACATAATCAGAAGACCGCACGGGACAGTGCGACTGGGCAATTATCTGATCTTTGATGAGTCCGACAGCTCCGTTCAATGCATACAGACCACCATTGACTGTAACATCATTCTACAACGAAATCTCGTCTCCCGAAGCGATGATATTACTGGCGAAGACAGAACTGGTGCCTAGGGAGGGTGAAGAGTGGACCAATCAGAAAACGTTACAAGCTTGCGCTCCATTGATTAGGATAACGCGGCATTGTGGTTGTGTGGTGAGACTGGCTCCGATCTTGAAAATGAAGAGTGAATTTGGGTCATTCTCTCCATCAAGCCTCAGCACGCCGCTGAAGCCCACAGACATTGCCGAGGTATAAACTCCATGACGGAAAGTTTCGCCAGTAATGTCAGCATGAAGTCGGGCAGTTGAAGCTAGGGCAGCCGCAGCTGAGCGAGCAGCGCTGGCATCTTGGTGCGCTTTGTCTGCAGTAGCATTGCCGTTGTTGACACCGTCATATAATCCAGGCGGAGAATTAGTGATCAAGCCTGCGCGATAACTAGCAACCACGCCTTGAACGACAGTAAATCCATTGTCGGTGATGTACGTTTTTGCTAGACCGCCATATGGGGCAGCGGCACCAAGATTGACGTGTGCGAAAGATTGTTGGCCAAAGCTTTGAATGACAAGGACGAGGCTCAGAATGCATCGACTTGCAGAGTGCATCTTGATGGAGTATGAAAACCAGATCGTACGTTCCCGAACTCAAGTACCTTGCGTAATATAAGTCATGGAAGCATTGTCGCGCTCTGAGGTTACAGCCAGACGATAATGGGGACTCGGAGTCGTAAAGCAAGGCATCACGAAAAATGCTGTAGGAATGTGTCCCAGCCGTTCCACGGCGATGGGTTCCTGCAGATTCCACGGTATGAAAGCTACCACAAATCTACGAGAAGACCTAGAATTCGATGGCTAACCCGAGAGACCAATGAATATATCAACCGCCATTCCGTAGTGGTACGTTATCGGACCACCAGAATGACCTAGCGATGAAGTACACCCCAATCGTGGGCCAGGTGAGTAGATCATCTAAGACGGGCAACGAGTGTTACCCGACCGAATTATCTAAGCCAATCAGAAAGGTCATTAATGTTTCTAGTATTGAGCAGGAAAATATGACTACAATGAGATGGAAACGCCGCATAGTAAGAGCATAGATTACGACCCCGCATGGACTTAGACCTCTAGGCTTTGAAGGATTCATTTTCAGGTAAATTACGCGTTCCCAAATGGGCGAGACATATTTTACTCGCCTCAAGCCGGGCTATGTTACCCACTCCATTTTCAAAACGTCATGGCATTTTGTTTTGCGTAGATTTTTTTTTTTTTATTTTTTATTTATCCCCCTTTGAGATTTCTCTACCCCACTAGTATTAGGAAAAATTAGCTACTAATATAAGCTTAGCGCGCACTCTATATACACGACTATAGTATAATATATATATACGCGTCTCTATACTATACTACTCTCTTTACTCCCTTCTCTAGTCTATAGTTACTTATCCTAGTTCTACGTATATGATGTTCCAATTACATAGAATAATAATAGGAATGCATAGGTGTCTAGTAGGGAATTAAAGTCTCTT